>NC_138558.1:75151021-75153521 GCF_964273705.1 Natrix helvetica
AATTCCCCAGTCATGCTGTCTTAAGAATTCTGGGAGCTGAAGTCCACAGATCTTGAAGTTCCTACGGTTGGACATTCTTGTTCTAGGACAGGGGAGGAAAACGATGGCCCTTTTATGACTCGTGGACTTCAACTCCCAGAATTCCCCAGTCAGCCATGCTGTCTTAGGAATTCTGGGAGTTGAAGTCCATGGATCTTAAAGTTCCTAAGTTGGAGAACCTTGCTCTAAGACAGGAGTGATGAAAAAAATGACCGCTTTATGACTTGTGGACTTCAACTCCCAGAATTCCCCAGTCAGCCATGCTGCCTCAGGAATTCTGGGAGCTGAAGTCCACAAGTCATAAAGGGGCCATCGTTCCCCACCTCTGCTAAGAAAATTCTAGAAAGATCTAAATTGGGCCCCAAGCTGACTCAAACTAGGCTATGAACCAGAGAAGACTAGCGGGCTTCATCTGATAAAAACGCTGAAGGCTTGCGTAAAAGATCAGCCCTGGCAAAACAACCCACAACAATCACACGCTTTTTAGTCCCGTTGCCTCCCTCGATGCTCGGCCTGGTTCTTTGTGTAAAAAGAATTCCTGACAGCCCTCATTATCGTCTGTAATCCGTCAGTCTTGCCATAAATTCTGACTCAGTTCCTCCAAGCTGGAGGCTCCGAAGCAGAGAATGCCTTTCAAAGCATCCTCAGGGGATGTGGTTCTTTCATGCGCAGTCAGGCAGGGAGCTGAGTTTGACCCAAATAAGGCTTTCAGCATCCAACTGAAGTAGACCTTCCATTAGCCATGATGGTTTGGAGGTTGGTTGGTTTCGGAGCCTTCAAGTCATTGTCGACTGCTGTCGTGGCCCGCCAGCGGAGCTGGCAACAGATTCAGATAGTTCAGCTGAACCGGTAGTGGTTTGGCGGCCTAGGTCGCTAGAAGCAGCAGCAACTAATGCCCCCTGAACCGGATCTCCTACGGTGGCGCCATCTTGATTTTTGGTTCTGTGTATGCGCAGAAAAATTTCTGTGGGCACCAAGCCGGCAGTAATTCTGGCAGCAACTCACCCCTGACCTACCTACCCAAAAAGACAATTCTCACGCCTGCCCAAAATTCACCATAGCTACCACCTTCTATTATTCCTCAGGCATTGTTGGTCTCACAGTCAACCATAGGTTTATGATCTAAGCCCCAGAGCTCACTGTAACAGCATTGCCAAAAAGGCATTAAGAGTTTGTTAACCTAATTCTGTGAAGCTTCTTCTCCGCTAACACTTGTACTGCAAACTGGGGCATACAAAACCTTTGCCAGACCAATTCTCGAATACAGCTCGTCTGCCTGGAATCTGTATATTGGACATTAATACAATTGAAGAGTGTCCAGAGGTATTTCACGAGAAGAGTCCTCCACTCCTCTACTCACAACAGAATCCCTTATTCCACCAGGCTTGAAATTTGGGCCTTGGACAACCTACAACTACGCCAACTAAGGTCTGACTTAATTGTAGTACACAAAATTGTCTACTACAACATCCTACCTATCAACGACTTCAGCTTCAACCTCAATAACACACGGGCAAACAATCGATACAAACTCAAAGTAAACCGCTCCAAACTCGATTGCAGAAAATACGACTTCAGCAACAGAGTGGTCAACGCCTGGAATGTTCTACCTGACTCCGTTGTTACATCCTCAAACCCCCACAACCTCAAACTGTCTGCTGTGGACCTCACCCCATTCCTAAGAGGTCCTTAAAGCGGGCGTGCATAAGCGTACCAGTGTGCCTACTGTCTCTGTCCCACTGTCCCCATTAATTTGTACTCATTTCCTTTGTTCATGTCCATGTTCATACTTACACCTGCTATCTTGTCCATGTTTGACAAACCAAATAAATAAATAAAAAAGTTTGCCTATCAATTCCTTTCCAAGAGTGTGGGATAGGTAGATGTGGATGTTGGGTGGTGTTAGGTGTATCCTCACAGGATGTAAGCTGTTCCAAGCCAAGCTGCCTTTTACAATTGACTGATGCTGAACACTGATTTTGAATGTGTCAGCCCAGATGGTGCTCAAGAGCCTCACAGTCTTGGACTGGTTAAAAACTTCACAGTTCTACCCTAAAGAAAGACGCAAGAGCTGTGAAGGTAACATCTGAACATATAGGTAGTTCCGAGTAAGTGGGAATTTATTTTACTTTTTGCTGCAAAAGTCAGAATATTCAGGTCTGATAAGTTCAGGATTTCCATGTATCTAAGGGCTAAGATGCTGAGCTTGTCAATCAGAAAGGTCGGCAGTTCGGCGGTTCGAATCCCTAGTGCCACGTAACAGAGTGAGCTCCCGTTACTTGTCCCAGCTTCTGCCAACCTAGCAGTTCAAAAGCACATAAAAAATGCAAGTAGAAAAATAGGAGCCACCTTTGGTGGGAAGGAAACAGCCTTCCGTGCGCCTTCAGTTTTGAGTCATGCCGGCCACATGACCATGGAGACGTCTTCGGACAGCGCTGGCTCTTCGGCTTTGAAACAGAGA